>NW_028152091.1:197500-234430 GCF_964638095.1 Poromitra crassiceps
AGCCTACAGTAGGCTGGAAACCTGGTTAACCTTAGGCCTACATAGCAGAGAAATTATTGTTCTCCAGTATCCTGTTTACTCACGTGTAAACACACTCACTGCATGATAATACAAGTGAATGATGTCTGTCAAACATCAATACAAGGATCAAACACACACAGCCTGCCTGTGTTCCAGACTGAGAGAGAGTGAAGAGTTCTCTGCACTCAGATGACTCAACAACACGGGGGCAGACAGAGACAAGCAGACCTCAGCTCGACCGCAGTGTGGCTGCCTGCATGTGTGCGAGGAGTTCTCAGCTCGACCGCAGTGTGGCTGCCTGTATGTGTGCGAGGAGCTGCTCGTCCACGCAGATGTGGACGCCCGTGCTGTAGAGGAGGGAGAGCTGATCAGCTCGACCGCAGTCAAGCACACAGGCAGGAAGCCACACTGCGGTCGAGCTGCCTGGCCTTGTATGTGTGTGTGTGCACACGCACACACACACACACACACACACAGACACACACACACACACACACACACACACACACACAGGGAGCAACACAGAGAGACAGAGAGGGTGTTTGGCTGTGTGCGTCCATGTGTGTGAGAGAGAGAGAGTAGGGTGTACACAAGCAAGCACACAGGCAGGAAGCCACACTGCGGTCGAGCTGCCTGGCCTTGTAAACTGATAGCAGAGAAACTATATTTGTTCCCCTCTCTGTGTGTGTCTATCTCTCTCTCTCTCTCTCCCACTGTCTCCTCCCCTCTCTCTCTCTCTCTGTGTTCCCCGTGTTGTTGGTCTCTCCCAGCAGAGAAAGAGGAAACTCTCTCTCTCTCTCTCTGTCTCGCACACAGACAAGCTCGTGTTCGAGCTGCAGCACGATTGCCGTTCTCGCATGAGCGGTCGAGCTGGTGCTCGAGCTCAAGACACGGACACCGACAACACAGACAACTCGCGAATGGTGCCGGGCACGCAAGAGTGCTGGAAAGACCAATGACAAAAATAAAAAACAATATTGTACTAGAATGATCAGAGTATGCTGTGTGAGCTGGTGCCGTTCTCGCATGGCAAGCACGGTCGAGTTTGTGCTCGAGCTGTGCGGTGGAGCCGTCGAGTTCGTCGTCGAGTTCTCATGCTCGAGCAGCTCGAGCATGAACACGACCGGTCATGCGATAACGGCACCAGCTCACACAGCATTCTCTGATCATTCTTGTACAATATTGTTTTTTAAATTTGTCATTGGTCTCTCGAGCACTCTTGCGTGCCCGGAACCATAAGCGATGTGTCGGTGTTGTCGGTGTCCGTGTCTCGAGCTCGAGCACAAGCTCGACCGCTCATGTGAGAACGACACTCGTGCTGCAGCTCGAGCACAAGCTCGACGGCTCTGGCGAGAACACGATCTCGACAGCTCATGCGAGAACAGCTCGAGGACGATCTCGACGGGTCGTGCGAGAATGGTATTGGCGCTGCAGCTCGAGCATGCGCTCGACTGCTCATGTGAGTACACGGGCTCGACTCTCTCTCAGTCCCCGTGTTGTTGCTCTCTCCCAGCAGAGAAAGAGGAAACTCTCTCTCTCTCTCTCTGTCTCGCACACAGACAAGCTCGTGTTCGAGCTGCAGCAGGATTGCTGTTCTCGCATGAGCGGTCGAGCTGGTGCTCGAGCTCAAGACACGAACACCGACAACACAGACAACTCGCGAATGGTGCCGGGCACGCAAGAGTGCTCGAAACCAATGACAAAAATAAAAAAACAATATTGTACAAGAATGATCAGAGTATGCTGTGTGAGCTGGTGCCGTTCTCGCACAACCGGTCGAGTTTGTGCGCAACATTCCTCTAGTGATGTCTACATCTGTGTGTAAGTGAGTTCATTCTACCTGTGATGAATAACAATAATAAACTAACATCGACAAAGTCAAAGTTGTGTTTTACTCTTTATTGCAAAATATATCAAAAGCACAATACAGCCGACCGGAGACAGCGAGCTCGGTGATACTGACAAACTCCTGTGCGCCTCAGTCCTCGAACACCACTCCAGGACCTCTCCCGAGCCCGAGATTGAGTTGGGTTTGTGGAAACACACGCGCCCTCTCTCCTCTCTCTCAGTGCCCGTGTTGTTGCTCTCTCCCAGCAGAGAAAGAGGAAACTCCCTCTCTCTCTCTCTCTGTCTCGCACATGGACAAACACATGTGGGACTGTGTGTGTGTGTGTTGCGGTCTATGAACCTAGGCTCGGTCTGCGGGCTTCTGGGGCCTCGGACAGTGCCGGTCTCGCACAAGCGGTGGAGCTTGTGCTCGAGTGCAGGTCCCGTTCTCGCATGAGCGGTCGAGCTCGTGTCCTCGCCCGAGCCGTCGAGCTCGTGTTCTCTGAGCTGTCGAGCTCATGCTCGAGCTGCAGCACGAGTGTCGTCCTCGCACGAGCGGTCGAGCTTGTGCTCGAGTGCAGGTCCCATTCTTGCATGAGCAGTCGAGCTCATGTTCTCGCATGAGTGGTCAAGCTCGTGCTCGAGCTGCAGCACGAGTGCCGTTCTCGCATGAGCGGTCGAGCTCGTATTCTCACATGAGCGGTCGAGTTTGTGCTCGAGTGCAGGTCCCGTTCTTGCATGAGCAGTCAAGCTCATGTTCTCGCATGAGCGGTCAAGCTCGTGATCGAGCTGCAGCTCGACTGCCGTTCTCGTATGAGCGGTCGAGTTCGTGCTGCAGCTCGAGTGCCGGATTGCAGGTCCTGTTCTCGCATGTGCGGTCGAGTTCGTGTTCTCGCCTGAGCCGTCAAACTCGCGCTCGAGCTGCAGCACGAGTGCCGTCCTCGCATGAGCGGTCGAGCTAGTGCTCAAGCTCGAGACACGGACACGGACAACACCGACAACTCGCGAACGGGCATGCAAGAGTGCTCGAGAGACCAATGACAAAAATAAAAAACAATATTATACAAGAATGATCAGAGTATGCTGTGTGAGCTGGTGCCATTTCAGCTCGAGTGCCGGTCTCGCACGAGCGGTGGAGCTTGTGCTTGAGTGCAGGTCCCGTTCTCGCATGAGCGGTCAAGCTCGTGCTCGAGCTGCAGCACGAGTGCCGTTCTCGCATGAGCGGTGCTCAAGCTCGAGACACGGACACCGACAACTCGCGAACGGTGCCGGGCACGCAAGAGTGCTCGAGAGACCAATGACAAAAATAAAAAACAATATTGTACAACAATGATCAGAGTATGCTGTGTGAGCTGGTGCCGTTCTCGCACGTGCGGTGGAGCTCGTACTCGAGCTGCAGCACGAGTGCCTTTCTCGCATGAGCGGTCGAGCTCGCGCTCGAGCTGCAGCACGAGTGCCATTCTCGCATGAGCGGTCAAGCTCATGTCCTCGCACGAGCGGTCGAGTTCGTGATCGAGCTGCAGCTCGACTGCCGTTCTCGCATGAGCGGTCGAGTTCGTGCTGCAGCTCGAGTGCCGGTCTCGCATGAGCCGTGGAGCTTGTGCTCGAGTGCAGGTCCAGTTCTCGCATGAGCGGTCGAGCTCGTGTTCTCGCACGAGCCGTAGAGCTCGTACTGGAGCTGGAGGACGAGCGGTCGAGCGTGGCTGGTAGCCGACAACACCGACAACTCGCGAACGGTGCCAGGCACGCAAGAGTGCTCGAGAGACCAATGACAAAAATAAAAAACAATAATGTACAAGAATGATCAGAGCATGCTGTGATGCTGTGTGAGCTGGTCCCATTCTCGCACGAGCGGTGGAGCTTGTACTCGAGCTTGAGCGCAGGTGCCATTCTCGCATGAGCGGTCGAGCTGGTGTTCTCGCACGAGCGGTCAAGCTTGTGCTCGAGTGCAGGCCCTGTACTTGCATGAGCGGTCGAGCTCGTGTTCTCGCATGAGCCGTCGAGCTCGTGCTTGAACGCAGATGCCGTTCTCGCATGAGCTGTCGAGCTGGTGTCCTCGCACGAGCGGTCGAGCTTGTGCTCGAGTGCAGGTCCCGTTCTTGCATGAGCGGTCGAGCTCGTGTTCTCGCATGAGGCGTCGAGCTCGTGCTCAAGCTGCAGCACGAGTGCCGTTCTCGAAGGAGCGGCCCAGCTCGTGTTCTCACATGAGCGGTCGAGTGTGTGCTCGAGCGCTGTTCTCGCATGAGCCGTCGAGCTGGTGCTGGAGCTGGAGCTCGAGTGCCAGTCTCGCATGAGCGGTCGAACTTGTGCTCGAGTGCAGGTCCCGTTCTTGCATGAGCGGCCGAGGTTGTGTTCTCGCCTGAGCCATCGAGCTCGTGCTGGAGCTGCAGCACGAGTGCCGAGCTCGCATGAGCGGTCGAGCTGGTGCTCAAGTTAGAGACACGGACACCCCCGAGAACTCGCGAACGGTGCCGGGCACGCAAGAGTGTGCTGGTACCATTCTCGCATGTGCAGTCGAGCTCGTGCTCGAGTGCTGTTCTCGCACGACCGGTCGAGTTCGTGATCGAGCTACAGCTCGAGTGCCGTTCTCGCACGAGCGGTCGAGTTCGTGCTCGAGCTGCAGCTCGAGTGCCGGTCTCGCACAAGCGGTGGAGCTTGTGCTCGAGTGCAGGTCCCGTTCTCGCATGAGCGGTCGAGCTCGTGTCCTCACCCGAGCCGTCGAGCTTGTGTTCTCTGAGCTGTCGAGCTCATGCTCGAGCTGCAGCACGAGTGTCGTCCTCGCACGAGCGGTCGAGCTTGTGCTCGAGTGCAGGTCCCATCCTTGCATGAGCAGTCGAGCTCATGTTCTCGCATGAGTGGTCAAGCTCGTGCTCGAGCTGCAGCACGAGTGCCGTTCTCGCATGAGCGGTCAAGCTCGTATTCTCACATGAGCGGTCGAGTTTGTGCTCGAGTGCAGGTCCCGTTCTTGCATGAGCAGTCAAGCTCATGTTCTCGCATGAGCGGTCAAGCTCATGATCGAGCTGCAGCTCGACTGCCGTTCTCGTATGAGCGGTCGAGTTCGTGCTGCAGCTCGAGTGCCGGTCTCGCACGAGCGGTGGAGCTTGTGCTCGATTGCAGGTCCCGTTCTCGCATGTGCGGTCGAGTTCGTGTTCTCGCCTGAGCCGTCAAACTCGCGCTCGAGCTGCAGCACGAGTGCCGTCCTCGCATGAGCGGTCGAGCTAGTGCTCGAGCTCGAGACACGGACACGGACAACACCGACAACTCGCCAACGGGCATGCAAGAGTGCTCGAGAGACCAATGACAAAAATAAAAAACAATATTATACAAGAATGATCAGAGTATGCTGTGTGAGCTGGTGCCATTTCAGCTCGAGTGCCAGTCTCGCACGAGCGGTGGAGCTTGTGCTTGAGTGCAGGTCCCGTTCTCGAATGAGCGGTCGAGCTCGTGCTCGAGCTGCAGCACGAGTGCCGTTCTCGCATGAGCGGTGCTCAAGCTCGAGACACGGACACCGACAACTCGCGAACGGTGCCGGGCACGCAAGAGTGCTCGAGAGACCAATGACAAAAATAAAAAACAATATTGTACAACAATGATCAGAGTATGCTGTGTGAGCTGGTGCCATTCTCGCACGTGCGGTGGAGCTCCTACTCGAGCTGCAGCACGAGTGCCATTCTCGCATGAGCGGTCGAGCTCGTGTTCTCGCACGAGCGGTCGAGCTCGTGCTCGAGCTGCAGCACGAGTGCCATTCTCGCATGAGCGGTCAAGCTCATGTCCTCGCACGAGCGGTCGAGTTCGTGATCGAGCTGCAGCTCGACTGCCGTTCTCGCATGAGCGGTCGAGTTCGTGCTGCAGCTCGAGTGCCGGTCTCGCACGAGCGGTGGAGCTTGTGCTCGAGTGCAGGTCCAGTTCTCGCATGAGCGGTCGAGCTCGTGTTCTCGCACGAGCCGTAGAGCTCGTACTGGAGCTGGAGGACGAGCGGTCGAGCGTGGCTGGTAGCCAAGTGTAGCTTGGGACAAACAGATAAGGAACCGGTTCAAACTGGTTCAGATGGTGACCCATACCTCCCCCCCCCCCCATCCATCAGTGGAATTTCCCTCAAGCAATGTTCCAAGTGAACTGGCACAACATCTGTTAGACCCCTCCCCCCCCCCACACACACACCATGACACGCTTCTTCTTCTCTTACAATAATCCTATCTTTGAACCATATTTTATTCTCAAGAGCGCCCCCTGGACTTTCTTCTTCTCCTCTGCTAACTGTAGTTTGTTGCCAACGTCGTCCCCTGGCTGATTTTTGGCAGTACTGCAACAAAGTTCAATAAGGAATATCAATGACGTAAAAAATAGGTACCGATCTGTCATTTCCCCCTCACAAACCATAATTAGGGTTAGGGTTAGGGTTAGTAGTAACACCTCAAAGATATGAGCAAAATGAGTTTGTGTGGCTTCGTGATTATCAGAAGAAGAAGGGTCTGTCACCAAAATTTAGGAAGAAATTTAAAGGCCCTTTCCGGATAGTGAGAAAACTGTCAGATGTACTATATGAAGTAGAGCAATGTAATGGGCCTTATAAAGCTGTGGTACACTATAACAGGTTAAAACCATACCTGGGTAACCCAGGAAACCTACCACCAGAGGGCACCAATAGGTCAAATGACAGCGACTGGAACCCTGATTTTGTTCTAAGTAATGACCCATGGGCAACCAGGCGGGTGGGTCAGGCCCCAAGTGCGAACAGAAGAAAGGGTGCTCAAAGGAAGCATACCACGTTAACGTTTTGGAAAAGACCTGTGGTGAATGAGCGAGACTTGCCAACAGGGGATGGCATTGGGTGCCATGGGGAACTGGTAGAAACTCGGAACGGGGAACAAGGTGCAGGGCAAGAGATAATGGGAACACAGTGTGATTTCCCCCCTATCTTACCTGTGAGCGAAGACCTTGGTGTGTCCACAGGAGCTGGGGGCCACAGGAGCCAGGTGGCTAGGCCACAGAGAAATGTTAGAAAGCCAGGTTGGCAAGAAGATTTTGTGATGTGACATGATACTGCATACTGTAAACATACCGTGTTCTGTTCTCAGCAGGGGGTCAATAAGTGATGTCACTGGCATTTGTTTTGTTACTAATTTGTTTTGTTCATACTACCAGAATGTCATAAGATGTGTTGTCCAGCATATAATACTGTAGTAGTGATGTTTTTGTCTTAGAAGGGGGCAGTGTAATGTGAGCTGTCAGTTCACCTACACATTACTGTAGAACAGCATATCAGGATGTGATGTGGGTTGGGCCGTGGTGTGGTGGAGTGAGCACGGTCCCTTTAAGAAGGTAGTCTTGAAAGCCGGGGCGGAAGCTGGGAGGCAGACAGAACTGAATGTGAATCTGTTGTGATGCGTGACGCTGACACGACTGTTAATAAAGTGGATATTGAGCAATATTGTTTCGCCTGAAGACTGATTTGATAGTCAACAAACAACGTGAGAGTTAAGTGACCTTGCGGCTCGTTACACTATTCTATGTTTCCTTGCTGCTATGTCTCTTTGCTGTATTCTGTAACTATATTCTATGTTTCTTTGCTATATCCTGTTACTATGTTTCTATATCCTGTTACTATATATTCTGTGTTTCTTTGCTGTATCCTGTTACTATTTTGCTGCTGCAGCCAAGGGCGTCAATTCAGTATGGCAAGCTGGAAGCCGCCATACCTTGGCTTCTAGCTAAATTTGAGAGAGAGGGAAGGAGAGAGCGAGGGGGAGAGACAAAGTGGAGAGAGAGATATGCACACGGGAAAAACTCGCATCTGCTCGTTAAGCTTAGGACATAGGAAGGCAGCGCGAGGCGGAGCTCCGCAAATCGGGGGCACACTTCCCGTTCGGGTCAGTGTTCATACTCCGAGCGCCGCTCAGAGCACCGCTGTTTACATAGTACAGTGAATGGCCCATGATAAAGTCAATGAAACGCCATTATGTTCAGAGTAGACTGAGCCCCATCCACACGTGCGTTGTGCGGTGCGCTCTCTTTCTCCTCCCCTCTGCTCTCTCACAGATGCCAAAGGAGGTGCGCAATAAGCAGACCCCCTTTCTTGCATCATTCTACCAATTATGTTGTTTGTTAAGCATACAGTAGCTACCTTGCAAAGTCTTTCTTGACTCACGGTTATAGTTTGTAGACAGAGTTACCGTATCCAGGGGCAGCTGTTGCATTTTTGTCCAGGGGGCTATAATAGCCTACTACCAAAAACTGGGCTGGGTGATCTGGTTGAAATCAATATCATAATCATGAGGATTTTCTTGATATCATTACTGTTGTTCATGCTAGGTTATTTGGAAATAAACACAGTATTGTCTGACAGGCAGGGATAGTGTAACACAGCTGTTTACAGAGGTTACACTTCCTCACACCATAGCCTATTATTGTTTTTACTGCTGTAGTGTGTTGGTCATGTACACAAAGTAGGCTACATTAATGTAACTGCTTTTGCAGGCTAAACATTAATATTTTTAGAGTTTAGGGTTCCTTGTACAATACAGCATTCATTTTTATGCACACCCTGTGAGTCAGTGAAGCAAATCACCAAAAAATAAAAAATAAATGTTTTAACACATGTAGGCATATCATTCACTGGAATTTAAAAAGGTATGTTTACTATGTCACATAACTGAATTGCATATAGAAAATATAGCCGCAAGCGGCGATGGGCGGGGTTCAAGCCTTGCGCAGATGACAAAGCTTCTGATTCTGACTAGGACATCCTCCTTGATATATCTGACAAGTTTCGCGATCATTGGACAAACAGGTGTGGAGTTACAGCCTTTTTTATGTTAAGCCACGCCCATTTCTGGCGTTTATGGCGCCCCCTTTTGGTCGAATTGCACAAAATTTGACACACATGGTCTAGGATGGTCTCCGAAGACCTCCTGCAAGTTTCGTGAAGATTCCTTAATCGGTCATGAAGTTATGACAATTTAGCTGTGAGGCCACGCCCTCTCACAACTTTAACGATTAATATCTCCGAAACGAAAGGAGATTTCAAAGGTTTCAAAAAGGCAGTTTGTAGAGCTTGCTCCATAGATGCTTCCTGGCGATGGTGGTGCAAATCGGTCCAACGGTCTAGGAGGAGATGCAAAAAAGGTGTTTTCCAAACTTTTCCAAATATCTCAAAAACTTTCCAGGCGGACATTGAGGGTCCTTATGGCAAACTTGTAGAGCAGGTCCACCTGAACATCTGGAAAAAAAAAGTTTGAAAATCGGACCAACGGCGTGGAAGTTAAGGCCTTTAACGTAAAACCATCGATTATAGCGCCACCTTCAGGCCGATTCGAAAAATCTTTTTTGAGCAGCTACCTGCCAACAATATCTGTCATTGGGCCAAATGTCAGGTCTCTACCATTTACCAACTCACGGGAATTTGCGTTGGGGCAGATGAACAAGAACGGGAATAATAATAAATATAGCCGCAAGCGGCGATGGGCGGGGTTCAAGCCTTGCGCAGATGACAAAGCTTCTGATTCTGACTAGGACATCCTCCTTGATATATCTGCCAAGTTTCGCGATCATTGGACAAACAGGTGTGGAGTTACAGCCTTTTTTATGTTAAGCCACGCCCATTTCTGGCGTTTATGGCGCCCCCTTTTGGTCGAATTGCACAAAATTTGACACACATGGTCTAGGATGGTCTCCGAAGACCTCCTGCAAGTTTCGTGAAGATTCCTTAATCGGTCATGAAGTTATTACAATTTAGCTGTGAGGCCACGCCCTCTCACAACTTTAACGATTAATATCTCCGAAACGAAAGGAGATTTCAAAGGTTTCAAAAAGCCAGTTTGTAGAGCTTGCTCCATAGATGCTTTCTGGCGATGGTGGTGCAAATCGGTCCAACGGTCTAGGAGGAGATGTCAAAAATGTGTTTTCCAAACTTTTCCAAATATCTCAAAAACTTTCCAGGCGGACATTGAGGGTCCTTATGGCAAATTTGTAGAGCAGGTCCACCTGAACATCTGGAAAAAAAAGTTTGAAAATCGGACCAACGGCGTGGAAGTTAAGGCCTTTAACGTAAAACCATCGATTATAGCGCCACCTTCAGGCCGATTCGAAAAATATTTTTTGAGCAGCTACCTGCCAACAATATCTGTCATTGGGCCAAATCTCAGGTCTCTACCATTTACCAACTCACGGGAATTTGCGTTGGGGCAGATGAACAAGAAGAAGAATAATAATAAATATAGCCGCAAGCGGCGATGGGCGGGGTTCAAGCCTTGCGCAGATGACAAAGCTTCTGATTCTGACTAGGACATCCTCCTTGATATATCTGACAAGTTTCGCGATCATTGGACAAACAGGTGTGGAGTTACAGCCTTTTTTATGTTAAGCCACGCCCATTTCTGGCGTTTATGGCGCCCTCTTTTGGTGGAATTGCACACAATTTGACACGCATGGTCTAGGATGGTCTCCGAAGACCTCCTGCAAGTTTCGTGAAGATTCCTTAATCGGTCATGAAGTTATGACAATTTAGCTGTGAGGCCACGCCCCTCTCAACTTTAACGATCAATATCTCCAAAACTAAAGTAGATTTTCAAAAATGCAAAAAGCACGGTTGTAGAGCTTGCTCCAAAGATGCTTCCTGGCGATGCTGGTGCAAATCGGTCCAACGGTCTAGGAGGAGATGCAAAAAATGTGTTTTCCAAACTTTTCCAAATATCTCAAAAACTTTCCAGGCGGACATTGAGGGTCCTTATGGCAAATTTGTAGAGCAGGTCCACCTGAACATCTGGAAAAAAAAAGTTTGAAAATCGGACCAACGGCGTGGAAGTTATGGCCTTTAACGTAAAATCTTCAATTATAGCGCCACCTTCAGGCCAATTCGAAAAATCTTTTTTGAGCACCTACCAGCCAACAATATCCGTCATTGGGCCAAATGTCAGCTCTCTGCCATTTACCAACTCACGGGAATTTGCGTTGGGGCAGATGAAAAACAACAAGAATAATAATAAACCGGCACAAAAACAATAGGGTTTCAGCCCCTTCAGGGCTTGAATCCCTAATAATAAATATAGCCGCAAGCGGCGATGGGCGGGGTTCAAGCCTTGCGCAGATGACAAAGCTTCTGATTCTGACTAGGACATCCTCCTTGATATAGCTGACAAGTTTCGCGATCATTGGACAAACAGGTGTGGAGTTAGCCTTTTTTATGTTTAGCCACGCCCATTTCTGGCGTTTATGGCGCCCCCTTTTGGTCGAATTGCACAAAATTTGACACACATGGTCTAGGAATGGTTGCTTCTTTCCTTCAATACTCTTCGTTACTGTTCGACAACAATACACACATAACGCGATACTAAAACCCACGTTCAACCATAACTAGATGGTCGCACAGTCCCTAAAACAGAAACAAGACATAACGATAGTTAGGGATCATGATTAAACTCACCTAGGACTAGGTGAGGAAAAGCCAGAGGTGTTGCACTTCCTGCATCAGTTTTAATCCACACAGACTGTCCTCATCAGTGACCCTCCATGTTGTCACTTGTAAACAGAGCTTTGCACCCCGCCCCCATGTAACACGCTGAATTCTATTGATGTGGCTCATTGGCCGAAACTTGGAACAATAGCAGACATTAAGCCAGTGAAACGCTGCATGCAAATGAATGAAAAACCCCCCTCAGCTAGGCGACTCAAGACTAAAATCTTGATTTTTTAAATCGCTAAATATACCTATTTACTGGTTATATAACGACTCAATTTGATGTGGGATGGATAGTCCATACTCTCCTTTGTGTAATTATAAAAAAAAAAGAAAAAGGCATTTTTTCACATATCAAACTACTAACTCCAATTGCGCGATTTCGACTTGGCGAGATTGTACTCAATTTACCAGAGGGTGACACATATCGCAACGGTGCGTTTTTTTCAAAAACCACGAAAGTGTTGTGCAGGACACTCATCACATGATGTGTGCTTTGGTTTGGTGAAGATTGGACAAAATTTCAAGGAGGAAGCGCAAAAAAACTGTTTTGGACAAAATTCAAAATGGCGGAAAATCTAGTTGGCGGAAAGGGGCGTGGCCTAGTTGAGTAGATGCGGGAGGACCCAAGGAATCCAGGGAAAAAATAAGTTTGACGATAGACCCCACGGTTCAAAAGTTATGGACCAAAAGGTAAGGAGGGCTGTTATAGCGCCACCATCTTGTCAATTGGTGCAATTTTTCCGTGGATAGTAAAAGACCCCTCTGTGAACCTCCCTAACAAGTTTCGTAGCTGTACCTTGTATGGTTTCTGAGATACAGCTAATTTAATGTGTTATTTTTGTCTACATCATTCTCTCTACCCAAGATGCAACACTCCTGCTCAGAGTTACTGTTAAGCTATATGTATGTGGTCAAATCACACTGGATTCCTGCTTCCAGTACACTTTTTGCATGTGTTTTTTAACAGAGAAGAGTTGGAGCTGCTGAAAACATACAGTATGCAAATTAGAGTGAGACCATGAGTGATATACCCACTGTGATACAAGTATAGGTGTGTCTGTTGTCTGTACAATAGCGTGCGTGCGACAAGTAACAAGTGACAAGTGTCATACAAGAAGGAAGGCTGGCCATAATGACAATGAATCCGCACTTCCTGCCACCCTTCAAAATCAAACAATTTAGAAGGTACAGGTACTGAATGCTGCTATAGCGCCCCCTTTTGGTGGAATTGCACCAAATTTGACACGCATGGTCTGGGATGGTCTCCGAAGACCTCCTGCAAGTTTTGTTAAGATTTCTTAATCGGTCATGAAGTAATGACAATTTAGCTGTGAGGCCACGCCCCTCTCAACTTTAACGATCAATATCTCCGAAACTAAAGTAGATTTTCAAAAATGCAAAAAGCACGGTTGTAGAGCTTGCTCCAAAGATGCTTCCTGGAGATTCTAGTGCAAATCGGTCAAACGGTCTAGGAGGAGATGCAAAAAATGTGTTTTCCAAACTTTTCCAAATATCTCAAAAACTTTCCAGGCGGACATTGAGGGTCCTTATGGCAAATTTGTAGAGCAGGTCCACCTGAACATCTGGAAAAAAAAAGTTTGAAAATCGGACCAACGGCGTGGAAGTTAAGGCCTTTAACGTAAAACCATCGATTATAGCGCCACCTTCAGGCCGATTCGAAAAATCTTTTTTGAGCAGCTACCTGCCAACAATATCTGTCATTGGGCCAAATGTCAGGTCTCTACCATTTACCAACTCACGGGAATTTGCGTCGGGGCAGATGAACAATAATAATAATATATTCGGATTTAGAAAAACAATAGGGTTTCAGCCCCTTCAGGGCTTGAACCCCTAATAAATGGGAAACGGAAGGTGCGATGGTGATCCCGGGCCTTGTACCGCTACTTTTTCACCCCGAGTCCAACGCCGCCATCCGTGAGTCTCTACGAGTTACGGTTGCGGAGATACGTTGCTGTAGCGCCCCCCATAGGCAAACAATAGCGCCCCCTACAGGCCAAATGACACTTTCTTTTCTGAAATCAGCTCAGAAGTGTCAAGTGTCATACAAGAAGGAAGGCTGGCCATAATGACAATGAATCCGCACTTCCTGCCGCCGTTCAAAATCAAACAATTTAGAAGGTACAGGTACTGAATGCTGCTATAGCGCCCCCTTTTGGTGGAATTGCACCAAATTTGACACGCATGGTCTGGGATGGTCTCCGAAGACCTCCTGCAAGTTTTGTGAAGATTCCTTAATCGGTCATGAAGTAATGACAATTTAGCTGTGAGGCCACGCCCCTCTCAACTTTAACGATCAATATCTCCGAAACTAAAGTAGATTTTCAAAAATGCAAAAAGCACGGTTGTAGAGCTTGCTCCAAAGATGCTTCCTGGAGATTCTAGTGCAAATCGGTCAAACGGTCTAGGAGGAGATGCAAAAAATGTGTTTTCCAAACTTTTCCAAATATCTCAAAAACTTTCCAGGCGGACATTGAGGGTCCTTATGGCAAATTTGTAGAGCAGGTCCACCTGAACATCTGGAAAAAAAAAGTTTGAAAATCGGACCAACGGCGTGGAAGTTAAGGCCTTTAACGTAAAACCATCGATTATAGCGCCACCTTCAGGCCGATTCGAAAAATCTTTTTTGAGCAGCTACCTGCCAACAATATCTGTCATTGGGCCAAATGTCAGGTCTCTACCATTTACCAACTCACGGGAATTTGCGTCGGGGCAGATGAACAATAATAATAATATATTCGGATTTAGAAAAACAATAGGGTTTCAGCCCCTTCAGGGCTTGAACCCCTAATAAATGGGAAACGGAAGGTGCGATGGTGATCCCGGGCCTTGTACCGCTACTTTTTCACCCCGAGTCCAACGCCGCCATCCGTGAGTCTCTACGAGTTACGGTTGCGGAGATACGTTGCTGTAGCGCCCCCCATAGGCAAACAATAGCGCCCCCTACAGGCCAAATGACACTTTCTTTTCTGAAATCAGCTCAGAAGTGTCAAGTGTCATACAAGAAGGAAGGCTGGCCATAATGACAATGAATCCGCACTTCCTGCCGCCGTTCAAAATCAAACAATTTAGAAGGTACAGGTACTGAATGCTGCTATAGCGCCCCCTTTTGGTGGAATTGCACCAAATTTGACACGCATGGTCTGGGATGGTCTCCGAAGACCTCCTGCAAGTTTTGTGAAGATTCCTTAATCGGTCATGAAGTAATGACAATTTAGCTGTGAGGCCACGCCCCTCTCAACTTTAACGATCAATATCTCCGAAACTAAAGTAGATTTTCAAAAATGCAAAAAGCACGGTTGTAGAGCTTGCTCCAAAGATGCTTCCTGGAGATTCTAGTGCAAATCGGTCAAACGGTCTAGGAGGAGATGCAAAAAATGTGTTTTCCAAACTTTTCCAAATATCTCAAAAACTTTCCAGGCGGACATTGAGGGTCCTTATGGCAAATTTGTAGAGCAGGTCCACCTGAACATCTGGAAAAAAAAAGTTTGAAAATCGGACCAACGGCGTGGAAGTTAAGGCCTTTAACGTAAAACCATCGATTATAGCGCCACCTTCAGGCCGATTCGAAAAATCTTTTTTGAGCAGCTACCTGCCAACAATATCTGTCATTGGGCCAAATGTCAGGTCTCTACCATTTACCAACTCACGGGAATTTGCGTCGGGGCAGATGAACAATAATAATAATATATTCGGATTTAGAAAAACAATAGGGTTTCAGCCCCTTCAGGGCTTGAACCCCTAATAAATGGGAAACGGAAGGTGCGATGGTGATCCCGGGCCTTGTACCGCTACTTTTTCACCCCGAGTCCAACGCCGCCATCCGTGAGTCTCTACGAGTTACGGTTGCGGAGATACGTTGCTGTAGCGCCCCCCATAGGCAAACAATAGCGCCCCCTACAGGCCAAATGACACTTTCTTTTCTGAAATCAGCTCAGAAGTGTCAAGTGTCATACAAGAAGGAAGGCTGGCCATAATGACAATGAATCCGCACTTCCTGCCGCCGTTCAAAATCAAACAATTTAGAAGGTACAGGTACTGAATGCTGCTATAGCGCCCCCTTTTGGTGGAATTGCACCAAATTTGACACGCATGGTCTGGGATGGTCTCCGAAGACCTCCTGCAAGTTTTGTGAAGATTCCTTAATCGGTCATGAAGTAATGACAATTTAGCTGTGAGGCCACGCCCCTCTCAACTTTAACGATCAATATCTCCGAAACTAAAGTAGATTTTCAAAAATGCAAAAAGCACGGTTGTAGAGCTTGCTCCAAAGATGCTTCCTGGAGATTCTAGTGCAAATCGGTCAAACGGTCTAGGAGGAGATGCAAAAAATGTGTTTTCCAAACTTTTCCAAATATCTCAAAAACTTTCCAGGCGGACATTGAGGGTCCTTATGGCAAATTTGTAGAGCAGGTCCACCTGAACATCTGGAAAAAAAAAGTTTGAAAATCGGACCAACGGCGTGGAAGTTAAGGCCTTTAACGTAAAACCATCGATTATAGCGCCACCTTCAGGCCGATTCGAAAAATCTTTTTTGAGCAGCTACCTGCCAACAATATCTGTCATTGGGCCAAATGTCAGGTCTCTACCATTTACCAACTCACGGGAATTTGCGTCGGGGCAGATGAACAATAATAATAATATATTCGGATTTAGAAAAACAATAGGGTTTCAGCCCCTTCAGGGCTTGAACCCCTAATAAATGGGAAACGGAAGGTGCGATGGTGATCCCGGGCCTTGTACCGCTACTTTTTCACCCCGAGTCCAACGCCGCCATCCGTGAGTCTCTACGAGTTACGGTTGCGGAGATACGTTGCTGTAGCGCCCCCCATAGGCAAACAATAGCGCCCCCTACAGGCCAAATGACACTTTCTTTTCTGAAATCAGCTCAGAAGTGTCAAGTGTCATACAAGAAGGAAGGCTGGCCATAATGACAATGAATCCGCACTTCCTGCCGCCGTTCAAAATCAAACAATTTAGAAGGTACAGGTACTGAATGCTGCTATAGCGCCCCCTTTTGGTGGAATTGCACCAAATTTGACACGCATGGTCTGGGATGGTCTCCGAAGACCTCCTGCAAGTTTTGTGAAGATTCCTTAATCGGTCATGAAGTAATGACAATTTAGCTGTGAGGCCACGCCCCTCTCAACTTTAACGATCAATATCTCCGAAACTAAAGTAGATTTTCAAAAATGCAAAAAGCACGGTTGTAGAGCTTGCTCCAAAGATGCTTCCTGGAGATTCTAGTGCAAATCGGTCAAACGGTCTAGGAGGAGATGCAAAAAATGTGTTTTCCAAACTTTTCCAAATATCTCAAAAACTTTCCAGGCGGACATTGAGGGTCCTTATGGCAAATTTGTAGAGCAGGTCCACCTGAACATCTGGAAAAAAAAAGTTTGAAAATCGGACCAACGGCGTGGAAGTTAAGGCCTTTAACGTAAAACCATCGATTATAGCGCCACCTTCAGGCCGATTCGAAAAATCTTTTTTGAGCAGCTACCTGCCAACAATATCTGTCATTGGGCCAAATGTCAGGTCTCTACCATTTACCAACTCACGGGAATTTGCGTCGGGGCAGATGAACAATAATAATAATATATTCGGATTTAGAAAAACAATAGGGTTTCAGCCCCTTCAGGGCTTGAACCCCTAATAAATGGGAAACGGAAGGTGCGATGGTGATCCCGGGCCTTGTACCGCTACTTTTTCACCCCGAGTCCAACGCCGCCATCCGTGAGTCTCTACGAGTTACGGTTGCGGAGATACGTTGCTGTAGCGCCCCCCATAGGCAAACAATAGCGCCCCCTACAGGCCAAATGACACTTTCTTTTCTGAAATCAGCTCAGAAGTGTCAAGTGTCATACAAGAAGGAAGGCTGGCCATAATGACAATGAATCCGCACTTCCTGCCGCCGTTCAAAATCAAACAATTTAGAAGGTACAGGTACTGAATGCTGCTATAGCGCCCCCTTTTGGTGGAATTGCACCAAATTTGACACGCATGGTCTGGGATGGTCTCCGAAGACCTCCTGCAAGTTTTGTGAAGATTCCTTAATCGGTCATGAAGTAATGACAATTTAGCTGTGAGGCCACGCCCCTCTCAACTTTAACGATCAATATCTCCGAAACTAAAGTAGATTTTCAAAAATGCAAAAAGCACGGTTGTAGAGCTTGCTCCAAAGATGCTTCCTGGAGATTCTAGTGCAAATCGGTCAAACGGTCTAGGAGGAGATGCAAAAAATGTGTTTTCCAAACTTTTCCAAATATCTCAAAAACTTTCCAGGCGGACATTGAGGGTCCTTATGGCAAATTTGTAGAGCAGGTCCACCTGAACATCTGGAAAAAAAAAGTTTGAAAATCGGACCAACGGCGTGGAAGTTAAGGCCTTTAACGTAAAACCATCGATTATAGCGCCACCTTCAGGCCGATTCGAAAAATCTTTTTTGAGCAGCTACCTGCCAACAATATCTGTCATTGGGCCAAATGTCAGGTCTCTACCATTTACCAACTCACGGGAATTTGCGTCGGGGCAGATGAACAATAATAATAATATATTCGGATTTAGAAAAACAATAGGGTTTCAGCCCCTTCAGGGCTTGAACCCCTAATAAATGGGAAACGGAAGGTGCGATGGTGATCCCGGGCCTTGTACCGCTACTTTTTCACCCCGAGTCCAACGCCGCCATCCGTGAGTCTCTACGAGTTACGGTTGCGGAGATACGTTGCTGTAGCGCCCCCCATAGGCAAACAATAGCGCCCCCTACAGGCCAAATGACACTTTCTTTTCTGAAATCAGCTCAGAAGTGTCAAGTGTCATACAAGAAGGAAGGCTGGCCATAATGACAATGAATCCGCACTTCCTGCCGCCGTTCAAAATCAAACAATTTAGAAGGTACAGGTACTGAATGCTGCTATAGCGCCCCCTTTTGGTGGAATTGCACCAAATTTGACACGCATGGTCTGGGATGGTCTCCGAAGACCTCCTGCAAGTTTTGTGAAGATTCCTTAATCGGTCATGAAGTAATGACAATTTAGCTGTGAGGCCACGCCCCTCTCAACTTTAACGATCAATATCTCCGAAACTAAAGTAGATTTTCAAAAATGCAAAAAGCACGGTTGTAGAGCTTGCTCCAAAGATGCTTCCTGGAGATTCTAGTGCAAATCGGTCAAACGGTCTAGGAGGAGATGCAAAAAATGTGTTTTCCAAACTTTTCCAAATATCTCAAAAACTTTCCAGGCGGACATTGAGGGTCCTTATGGCAAATTTGTAGAGCAGGTCCACCTGAACATCTGGAAAAAAAAAGTTTGAAAATCGGACCAACGGCGTGGAAGTTAAGGCCTTTAACGTAAAACCATCGATTATAGCGCCACCTTCAGGCCGATTCGAAAAATCTTTTTTGAGCAGCTACCTGCCAACAATATCTGTCATTGGGCCAAATGTCAGGTCTCTACCATTTACCAACTCACGGGAATTTGCGTCGGGGCAGATGAACAATAATAATAATATATTCGGATTTAGAAAAACAATAGGGTTTCAGCCCCTTCAGGGCTTGAACCCCTAATAAATGGGAAACGGAAGGTGCGATGGTGATCCCGGGCCTTGTACCGCTACTTTTTCACCCCGAGTCCAACGCCGCCATCCGTGAGTCTCTACGAGTTACGGTTGCGGAGATACGTTGCTGTAGCGCCCCCCATAGGCAAACAATAGCGCCCCCTACAGGCCAAATGACACTTTCTTTTCTGAAATCAGCTCAGAAGTGTCAAGTGTCATACAAGAAGGAAGGCTGGCCATAATGACAATGAATCCGCACTTCCTGCCGCCGTTCAAAATCAAACAATTTAGAAGGTACAGGTACTGAATGCTGCTATAGCGCCCCCTTTTGGTGGAATTGCACCAAATTTGACACGCATGGTCTGGGATGGTCTCCGAAGACCTCCTGCAAGTTTTGTGAAGATTCCTTAATCGGTCATGAAGTAATGACAATTTAGCTGTGAGGCCACGCCCCTCTCAACTTTAACGATCAATATCTCCGAAACTAAAGTAGATTTTCAAAAATGCAAAAAGCACGGTTGTAGAGCTTGCTCCAAAGATGCTTCCTGGAGATTCTAGTGCAAATCGGTCAAACGGTCTAGGAGGAGATGCAAAAAATGTGTTTTCCAAACTTTTCCAAATATCTCAAAAACTTTCCAGGCGGACATTGAGGGTCCTTATGGCAAATTTGTAGAGCAGGTCCACCTGAACATCTGGAAAAAAAAAGTTTGAAAATCGGACCAACGGCGTGGAAGTTAAGGCCTTTAACGTAAAACCATCGATTATAGCGCCACCTTCAGGCCGATTCGAAAAATCTTTTTTGAGCAGCTACCTGCCAACAATATCTGTCATTGGGCCAAATGTCAGGTCTCTACCATTTACCAACTCACGGGAATTTGCGTCGGGGCAGATGAACAATAATAATAATATATTCGGATTTAGAAAAACAATAGGGTTTCAGCCCCTTCAGGGCTTGAACCCCTAATAAATGGGAAACGGAAGGTGCGATGGTGATCCCGGGCCTTGTACCGCTACTTTTTCACCCCGAGTCCAACGCCGCCATCCGTGAGTCTCTACGAGTTACGGTTGCGGAGATACGTTGCTGTAGCGCCCCCCATAGGCAAACAATAGCGCCCCCTACAGGCCAAATGACACTTTCTTTTCTGAAATCAGCTCAGAAGTGTCAAGTGTCATACAAGAAGGAAGGCTGGCCATAATGACAATGAATCCGCACTTCCTGCCGCCGTTCAAAATCAAACAATTTAGAAGGTACAGGTACTGAATGCTGCTATAGCGCCCCCTTTTGGTGGAATTGCACCAAATTTGACACGCATGGTCTGGGATGGTCTCCGAAGACCTCCTGCAAGTTTTGTGAAGATTCCTTAATCGGTCATGAAGTAATGACAATTTAGCTGTGAGGCCACGCCCCTCTCAACTTTAACGATCAATATCTCCGAAACTAAAGTAGATTTTCAAAAATGCAAAAAGCACGGTTGTAGAGCTTGCTCCAAAGATGCTTCCTGGAGATTCTAGTGCAAATCGGTCAAACGGTCTAGGAGGAGATGCAAAAAATGTGTTTTCCAAACTTTTCCAAATATCTCAAAAACTTTCCAGGCGGACATTGAGGGTCCTTATGGCAAATTTGTAGAGCAGGTCCACCTGAACATCTGGAAAAAAAAAGTTTGAAAATCGGACCAACGGCGTGGAAGTTAAGGCCTTTAACGTAAAACCATCGATTATAGCGCCACCTTCAGGCCGATTCGAAAAATCTTTTTTGAGCAGCTACCTGCCAACAATATCTGTCATTGGGCCAAATGTCAGGTCTCTACCATTTACCAACTCACGGGAATTTGCGTCGGGGCAGATGAACAATAATAATAATATATTCGGATTTAGAAAAACAATAGGGTTTCAGCCCCTTCAGGGCTTGAACCCCTAATAAATGGGAAACGGAAGGTGCGATGGTGATCCCGGGCCTTGTACCGCTACTTTTTCACCCCGAGTCCAACGCCGCCATCCGTGAGTCTCTACGAGTTACGGTTGCGGAGATACGTTGCTGTAGCGCCCCCCATAGGCAAACAATAGCGCCCCCTACAGGCCAAATGACACTTTCTTTTCTGAAATCAGCTCAGAAGTGTCAAGTGTCATACAAGAAGGAAGGCTGGCCATAATGACAATGAATCCGCACTTCCTGCCGCCGTTCAAAATCAAACAATTTAGAAGGTACAGGTACTGAATGCTGCTATAGCGCCCCCTTTTGGTGGAATTGCACCAAATTTGACACGCATGGTCTGGGATGGTCTCCGAAGACCTCCTGCAAGTTTTGTGAAGATTCCTTAATCGGTCATGAAGTAATGACAATTTAGCTGTGAGGCCACGCCCCTCTCAACTTTAACGATCAATATCTCCGAAACTAAAGTAGATTTTCAAAAATGCAAAAAGCACGGTTGTAGAGCTTGCTCCAAAGATGCTTCCTGGAGATTCTAGTGCAAATCGGTCAAACGGTCTAGGAGGAGATGCAAAAAATGTGTTTTCCAAACTTTTCCAAATATCTCAAAAACTTTCCAGGCGGACATTGAGGGTCCTTATGGCAAATTTGTAGAGCAGGTCCACCTGAACATCTGGAAAAAAAAAGTTTGAAAATCGGACCAACGGCGTGGAAGTTAAGGCCTTTAACGTAAAACCATCGATTATAGCGCCACCTTCAGGCCGATTCGAAAAATCTTTTTTGAGCAGCTACCTGCCAACAATATCTGTCATTGGGCCAAATGTCAGGTCTCTACCATTTACCAACTCACGGGAATTTGCGTCGGGGCAGATGAACAATAATAATAATATATTCGGATTTAGAAAAACAATAGGGTTTCAGCCCCTTCAGGGCTTGAACCCCTAATAAATGGGAAACGGAAGGTGCGATGGTGATCCCGGGCCTTGTACCGCTACTTTTTCACCCCGAGTCCAACGCCGCCATCCGTGAGTCTCTACGAGTTACGGTTGCGGAGATACGTTGCTGTAGCGCCCCCCATAGGCAAACAATAGCGCCCCCTACAGGCCAAATGACACTTTCTTTTCTGAAATCAGCTCAGAAGTGTCAAGTGTCATACAAGAAGGAAGGCTGGCCATAATGACAATGAATCCGCACTTCCTGCCGCCGTTCAAAATCAAACAATTTAGAAGGTACAGGTACTGAATGCTGCTATAGCGCCCCCTTTTGGTGGAATTGCACCAAATTTGACACGCATGGTCTGGGATGGTCTCCGAAGACCTCCTGCAAGTTTTGTGAAGATTCCTTAATCGGTCATGAAGTAATGACAATTTAGCTGTGAGGCCACGCCCCTCTCAACTTTAACGATCAATATCTCCGAAACTAAAGTAGATTTTCAAAAATGCAAAAAGCACGGTTGTAGAGCTTGCTCCAAAGATGCTTCCTGGAGATTCTAGTGCAAATCGGTCAAACGGTCTAGGAGGAGATGCAAAAAATGTGTTTTCCAAACTTTTCCAAATATCTCAAAAACTTTCCAGGCGGACATTGAGGGTCCTTATGGCAAATTTGTAGAGCAGGTCCACCTGAACATCTGGAAAAAAAAAGTTTGAAAATCGGACCAACGGCGTGGAAGTTAAGGCCTTTAACGTAAAACCATCGATTATAGCGCCACCTTCAGGCCGATTCGAAAAATCTTTTTTGAGCAGCTACCTGCCAACAATATCTGTCATTGGGCCAAATGTCAGGTCTCTACCATTTACCAACTCACGGGAATTTGCGTCGGGGCAGATGAACAATAATAATAATATATTCGGATTTAGAAAAACAATAGGGTTTCAGCCCCTTCAGGGCTTGAACCCCTAATAAATGGGAAACGGAAGGTGCGATGGTGATCCCGGGCCTTGTACCGCTACTTTTTCACCCCGAGTCCAACGCCGCCATCCGTGAGTCTCTACGAGTTACGGTTGCGGAGATACGTTGCTGTAGCGCCCCCCATAGGCAAACAATAGCGCCCCCTACAGGCCAAATGACACTTTCTTTTCTGAAATCAGCTCAGAAGTGTCAAGTGTCATACAAGAAGGAAGGCTGGCCATAATGACAATGAATCCGCACTTCCTGCCGCCGTTCAAAATCAAACAATTTAGAAGGTACAGGTACTGAATGCTGCTATAGCGCCCCCTTTTGGTGGAATTGCACCAAATTTGACACGCATGGTCTGGGATGGTCTCCGAAGACCTCCTGCAAGTTTTGTGAAGATTCCTTAATCGGTCATGAAGTAATGACAATTTAGCTGTGAGGCCACGCCCCTCTCAACTTTAACGATCAATATCTCCGAAACTAAAGTAGATTTTCAAAAATGCAAAAAGCACGGTTGTAGAGCTTGCTCCAAAGATGCTTCCTGGAGATTCTAGTGCAAATCGGTCAAACGGTCTAGGAGGAGATGCAAAAAATGTGTTTTCCAAACTTTTCCAAATATCTCAAAAACTTTCCAGGCGGACATTGAGGGTCCTTATGGCAAATTTGTAGAGCAGGTCCACCTGAACATCTGGAAAAAAAAAGTTTGAAAATCGGACCAACGGCGTGGAAGTTAAGGCCTTTAACGTAAAACCATCGATTATAGCGCCACCTTCAGGCCGATTCGAAAAATCTTTTTTGAGCAGCTACCTGCCAACAATATCTGTCATTGGGCCAAATGTCAGGTCTCTACCATTTACCAACTCACGGGAATTTGCGTCGGGGCAGATGAACAATAATAATAATATATTCGGATTTAGAAAAACAATAGGGTTTCAGCCCCTTCAGGGCTTGAACCCCTAATAAATGGGAAACGGAAGGTGCGATGGTGATCCCGGGCCTTGTACCGCTACTTTTTCACCCCGAGTCCAACGCCGCCATCCGTGAGTCTCTACGAGTTACGGTTGCGGAGATACGTTGCTGTAGCGCCCCCCATAGGCAAACAATAGCGCCCCCTACAGGCCAAATGACACTTTCTTTTCTGAAATCAGCTCAGAAGTGTCAAGTGTCATACAAGAAGGAAGGCTGGCCATAATGACAATGAATCCGCACTTCCTGCCGCCGTTCAAAATCAAACAATTTAGAAGGTACAGGTACTGAATGCTGCTATAGCGCCCCCTTTTGGTGGAATTGCACCAAATTTGACACGCATGGTCTGGGATGGTCTCCGAAGACCTCCTGCAAGTTTTGTGAAGATTCCTTAATCGGTCATGAAGTAATGACAATTTAGCTGTGAGGCCACGCCCCTCTCAACTTTAACGATCAATATCTCCGAAACTAAAGTAGATTTTCAAAAATGCAAAAAGCACGGTTGTAGAGCTTGCTCCAAAGATGCTTCCTGGAGATTCTAGTGCAAATCGGTCAAACGGTCTAGGAGGAGATGCAAAAAATGTGTTTTCCAAACTTTTCCAAATATCTCAAAAACTTTCCAGGCGGACATTGAGGGTCCTTATGGCAAATTTGTAGAGCAGGTCCACCTGAACATCTGGAAAAAAAAAGTTTGAAAATCGGACCAACGGCGTGGAAGTTAAGGCCTTTAACGTAAAACCATCGATTATAGCGCCACCTTCAGGCCGATTCGAAAAATCTTTTTTGAGCAGCTACCTGCCAACAATATCTGTCATTGGGCCAAATGTCAGGTCTCTACCATTTACCAACTCACGGGAATTTGCGTCGGGGCAGATGAACAATAATAATAATATATTCGGATTTAGAAAAACAATAGGGTTTCAGCCCCTTCAGGGCTTGAACCCCTAATAAATGGGAAACGGAAGGTGCGATGGTGATCCCGGGCCTTGTACCGCTACTTTTTCACCCCGAGTCCAACGCCGCCATCCGTGAGTCTCTACGAGTTACGGTTGCGGAGATACGTTGCTGTAGCGCCCCCCATAGGCAAACAATAGCGCCCCCTACAGGCCAAATGACACTTTCTTTTCTGAAATCAGCTCAGAAGTGTCAAGTGTCATACAAGAAGGAAGGCTGGCCATAATGACAATGAATCCGCACTTCCTGCCGCCGTTCAAAATCAAACAATTTAGAAGGTACAGGTACTGAATGCTGCTATAGCGCCCCCTTTTGGTGGAATTGCACCAAATTTGACACGCATGGTCTGGGATGGTCTCCGAAGACCTCCTGCAAGTTTTGTGAAGATTCCTTAATCGGTCATGAAGTAATGACAATTTAGCTGTGAGGCCACGCCCCTCTCAACTTTAACGATCAATATCTCCGAAACTAAAGTAGATTTTCAAAAATGCAAAAAGCACGGTTGTAGAGCTTGCTCCAAAGATGCTTCCTGGAGATTCTAGTGCAAATCGGTCAAACGGTCTAGGAGGAGATGCAAAAAATGTGTTTTCCAAACTTTTCCAAATATCTCAAAAACTTTCCAGGCGGACATTGAGGGTCCTTATGGCAAATTTGTAGAGCAGGTCCACCTGAACATCTGGAAAAAAAAAGTTTGAAAATCGGACCAACGGCGTGGAAGTTAAGGCCTTTAACGTAAAACCATCGATTATAGCGCCACCTTCAGGCCGATTCGAAAAATCTTTTTTGAGCAGCTACCTGCCAACAATATCTGTCATTGGGCCAAATGTCAGGTCTCTACCATTTACCAACTCACGGGAATTTGCGTCGGGGCAGATGAACAATAATAATAATATATTCGGATTTAGAAAAACAATAGGGTTTCAGCCCCTTCAGGGCTTGAACCCCTAATAAATGGGAAACGGAAGGTGCGATGGTGATCCCGGGCCTTGTACCGCTACTTTTTCACCCCGAGTCCAACGCCGCCATCCGTGAGTCTCTACGAGTTACGGTTGCGGAGATACGTTGCTGTAGCGCCCCCCATAGGCAAACAATAGCGCCCCCTACAGGCCAAATGACACTTTCTTTTCTGAAATCAGCTCAGAAGTGTCAAGTGTCATACAAGAAGGAAGGCTGGCCATAATGACAATGAATCCGCACTTCCTGCCGCCGTTCAAAATCAAACAATTTAGAAGGTACAGGTACTGAATGCTGCTATAGCGCCCCCTTTTGGTGGAATTGCACCAAATTTGACACGCATGGTCTGGGATGGTCTCCGAAGACCTCCTGCAAGTTTTGTGAAGATTCCTTAATCGGTCATGAAGTAATGACAATTTAGCTGTGAGGCCACGCCCCTCTCAACTTTAACGATCAATATCTCCGAAACTAAAGTAGATTTTCAAAAATGCAAAAAGCACGGTTGTAGAGCTTGCTCCAAAGATGCTTCCTGGAGATTCTAGTGCAAATCGGTCAAACGGTCTAGGAGGAGATGCAAAAAATGTGTTTTCCAAACTTTTCCAAATATCTCAAAAACTTTCCAGGCGGACATTGAGGGTCCTTATGGCAAATTTGTAGAGCAGGTCCACCTGAACATCTGGAAAAAAAAAGTTTGAAAATCGGACCAACGGCGTGGAAGTTAAGGCCTTTAACGTAAAACCATCGATTATAGCGCCACCTTCAGGCCGATTCGAAAAATCTTTTTTGAGCAGCTACCTGCCAACAATATCTGTCATTGGGCCAAATGTCAGGTCTCTACCATTTACCAACTCACGGGAATTTGCGTCGGGGCAGATGAACAATAATAATAATATATTCGGATTTAGAAAAACAATAGGGTTTCAGCCCCTTCAGGGCTTGAACCCCTAATAAATGGGAAACGGAAGGTGCGATGGTGATCCCGGGCCTTGTACCGCTACTTTTTCACCCCGAGTCCAACGCCGCCATCCGTGAGTCTCTACGAGTTACGGTTGCGGAGATACGTTGCTGTAGCGCCCCCCATAGGCAAACAATAGCGCCCCCTACAGGCCAAATGACACTTTCTTTTCTGAAATCAGCTCAGAAGTGTCAAGTGTCATACAAGAAGGAAGGCTGGCCATAATGACAATGAATCCGCACTTCCTGCCGCCGTTCAAAATCAAACAATTTAGAAGGTACAGGTACTGAATGCTGCTATAGCGCCCCCTTTTGGTGGAATTGCACCAAATTTGACACGCATGGTCTGGGATGGTCTCCGAAGACCTCCTGCAAGTTTTGTGAAGATTCCTTAATCGGTCATGAAGTAATGACAATTTAGCTGTGAGGCCACGCCCCTCTCAACTTTAACGATCAATATCTCCGAAACTAAAGTAGATTTTCAAAAATGCAAAAAGCACGGTTGTAGAGCTTGCTCCAAAGATGCTTCCTGGAGATTCTAGTGCAAATCGGTCAAACGGTCTAGGAGGAGATGCAAAAAATGTGTTTTCCAAACTTTTCCAAATATCTCAAAAACTTTCCAGGCGGACATTGAGGGTCCTTATGGCAAATTTGTAGAGCAGGTCCACCTGAACATCTGGAAAAAAAAAGTTTGAAAATCGGACCAACGGCGTGGAAGTTAAGGCCTTTAACGTAAAACCATCGATTATAGCGCCACCTTCAGGCCGATTCGAAAAATCTTTTTTGAGCAGCTACCTGCCAACAATATCTGTCATTGGGCCAAATGTCAGGTCTCTACCATTTACCAACTCACGGGAATTTGCGTCGGGGCAGATGAACAATAATAATAATATATTCGGATTTAGAAAAACAATAGGGTTTCAGCCCCTTCAGGGCTTGAACCCCTAATAAATGGGAAACGGAAGGTGCGATGGTGATCCCGGGCCTTGTACCGCTACTTTTTTCACCCCGAGTCCAACGCCGCCATCCGTGAGTCTCTACGAGTTACGGTTGCGGAGATACGTTGCTGTAGCGCCCCCCATAGGCAAACAATAGCGCCCCCTACAGGCCAAATGACACTTTCTTTTCTGAAATCAGCTCAGAAGTGTCAAGTGTCATACAAGAAGGAAGGCTGGCCATAATGACAATGAATCCGCACTTCCTGCCGCCGTTCAAAAATCAAACAATTTAGAAGGTACAGGTACTGAATGCTGCTATAGCGCCCCCTTTTGGTGGAATTGCACCAAATTTGACACGCATGGTCTGGGATGGTCTCCGAAGACCTCCTGCAAGTTTTGTGAAGATTCCTTAATCGGTCATGAAGTAATGACAATTTAGCTGTGAGGCCACGCCCCTCTCAACTTTAACGATCAATATCTCCGAAACTAAAGTAGATTTTCAAAAATGCAAAAGCACGGTTGTAGAGCTTGCTCCAAAGATGCTTCCTGGAGATTCTAGTGCAAATCGGTCAAACGGTCTAGGAGGAGATGCAAAAAATGTGTTTTCCAAACTTTTCCAAATATCTCAAAAACTTTCCAGGCGGACATTGAGGGTCCTTATGGCAAATTTGTAGAGCAGGTCCACCTGAACATCTGGAAAAAAAAAGTTTGAAAATCGGACCAACGGCGTGGAAGTTAAGGCCTTTAACGTAAAACCATCGATTATAGCGCCACCTTCAGGCCGATTCGAAAAATCTTTTTTGAGCAGCTACCTGCCAACAATATCTGTCATTGGGCCAAATGTCAGGTCTCTACCATTTACCAACTCACGGGAATTTGCGTCGGGGCAGATGAACAATAATAATAATATATTCGGATTTAGAAAAACAATAGGGTTTCAGCCCCTTCAGGGCTTGAACCCCTAATAAATGGGAAACGGAAGGTGCGATGGTGATCCCGGGCCTTGTACCGCTACTTTTTCACCCCGAGTCCAACGCCGCCATCCGTGAGTCTCTACGAGTTACGGTTGCGGAGATACGTTGCTGTAGCGCCCCCATAGGCAAACAATAGCGCCCCCTACAGGCCAAATGACACTTTCTTTTCTGAAATCAGCTCAGAAGTGTCAAGTGTCATACAAGAAGGAAGGCTGGCCATAATGACAATGAATCCGCACTTCCTGCCGCCGTTCAAAATCAAACAATTTAGAAGGTACAGGTACTGAATGCTGCTATAGCGCCCCCTTTTGGTGGAATTGCACCAAATTTGACACGCATGGTCTGGGATGGTCTCCGAAGACCTCCTGCAAGTTTTGTGAAGATTCCTTAATCGGTCATGAAGTAATGACAATTTAGCTGTGAGGCCACGCCCCTCTCAACTTTAACGATCAATATCTCCGAAACTAAAGTAGATTTTCAAAAATGCAAAAAGCACGGTTGTAGAGCTTGCTCAAAGATGCTTCCTGGAGATTCTAGTGCAAATCGGTCAAACGGTCTAGGAGGAGATGCAAAAAATGTGTTTTCCAAACTTTTCCAAATATCTCAAAAACTTTCCAGGCGGACATTGAGGGTCCTTATGGCAAATTTGTAGAGCAGGTCCACCTGAACATCTGGAAAAAAAAAGTTTGAAAATCGGACCAACGGCGTGGAAGTTAAGGCCTTTAACGTAAAACCATCGATTATAGCGCCACCTTCAGGCCGATTCGAAAAATCTTTTTTGAGCAGCTACCTGCCAACAATATCTGTCATTGGGCCAAATGTCAGGTCTCTACCATTTACCAACTCACGGGAATTTGCGTCGGGGCAGATGAACAATAATAATAATATATTCGGATTTAGAAAAACAATAGGGTTTCAGCCCCTTCAGGCTTGAACCCCTAATAAATGGGAAACGGAAGGTGCGATGGTGATCCCGGGCCTTGTACCGCTACTTTTTCACCCCGAGTCCAACGCCGCCATCCGTGAGTCTCTACGAGTTACGGTTGCGGAGATACGTTGCTGTAGCGCCCCCCATAGGCAAACAATAGCGCCCCCTACAGGCCAAATGACACTTTCTTTTCTGAAATCAGCTCAGAAGTGTCAAGTGTCATACAAGAAGGAAGGCTGGCCATAATGACAATGAATCCGCACTTCCTGCCGCCGTTCAAAATCAAACAATTAGAAGGTACAGGTACTGAATGCTGCTATAGCGCCCCCTTTTGGTGGAATTGCACCAAATTTGACACGCATGGTCTGGGATGGTCTCCGAAGACCTCCTGCAAGTTTTGTGAAGATTCCTTAATCGGTCATGAAGTAATGACAATTTAGCTGTGAGGCCACGCCCCTCTCAACTTTAACGATCAATATCTCCGAAACTAAAGTAGATTTTCAAAATGCAAAAAGCACGGTTGTAGAGCTTGCTCCAAAGATGCTTCCTGGAGATTCTAGTGCAAATCGGTCAAACGGTCTAGGAGGAGATGCAAAAAATGTGTTTTCCAAACTTTTCCAAATATCTCAAAAACTTTCCAGGCGGACATTGAGGGTCCTTATGGCAAATTTGTAGAGCAGGTCCACCTGAACATCTGGAAAAAAAAAGTTTGAAAATCGGACCAACGGCGTGGAAGTTAAGGCCTTTAACGTAAAACCATCGATTATAGCGCCACCTTCAGGCCGATTCGAAAAATCTTTTTTGAGCAGCTACCTGCCAACAATATCTGTCATTGGGCCCAAATGTCAGGTCTCTACCATTTACCAACTCACGGGAATTTGCGTCGGGGCAGATGAACAATAATAATAATATATTCGGATTTAGAAAAACAATAGGGTTTCAGCCCCTTCAGGGCTTGAACCCCTAATAAATGGGAAACGGAAGGTGCGATGGTGATCCCGGGCCTTGTACCGCTACTTTTTCACCCCGAGTCCAACGCCGCCATCCGTGAGTCTCTACGAGTTACGGTTGCGGAGATACGTTGCTGTAGCGCCCCCCATAGGCAAACAATAGCGCCCCCTACAGGCCAAATGACACTTTCTTTTCTGAAATCAGCTCAGAAGTGTCAAGTGTCATACAAGAAGGAAGGCTGGCCATAATGACAATGAATCCGCACTTCCTGCCGCCGTTCAAAATCAAACAATTTAGAAGGTACAGGTACTGAATGCTGCTATAGCGCCCCCTTTTGGTGGAATTGCACCAAATTTGACACGCATGGTCTGGGATGGTCTCCGAAGACCTCCTGCAAGTTTTGTGAAGATTCCTTAATCGGTCATGAAGTAATGACAATTTAGCTGTGAGGCCACGCCCCTCTCAACTTTAACGATCAATATCTCCGAAACTAAAGTAGATTTTCAAAAATGCAAAAAGCACGGTGTAGAGCTTGCTCCAAAGATGCTTCCTGGAGATTCTAGTGCAAATCGGTCAAACGGTCTAGGAGGAGATGCAAAAAATGTGTTTTCCAAACTTTTCCAAATATCTCAAAAACTTTCCAGGCGGACATTGAGGGTCCTTATGGCAAATTTGTAGAGCAGGTCCACCTGAACATCTGGAAAAAAAAAGTTTGAAAATCGGACCAACGGCGTGGAAGTTAAGGCCTTTAACGTAAAACCATCGATTATAGCGCCACCTTCAGGCCGATTCGAAAAATCTTTTTTGAGCAGCTACCTGCCAACAATATCTGTCATTGGGCCAAATGTCAGGTCTCTACCATTTACCAACTCACGGGAATTTGCGTCGGGGCAGATGAACAATAATAATAATATATTCGGATTTAGAAAAACAATAGGGTTTCAGCCCCTTCAGGGCTTGAACCCCTAATAAATGGGAAACGGAAGGTGCGATGGTGATCCCGGGCCTTGTACCGCTACTTTTTCACCCCGAGTCCAACGCCGCCATCCGTGAGTCTCTACGAGTTACGGTTGCGGAGATACGTTGCTGTAGCGCCCCCCATAGGCAAACAATAGCGCCCCCTACAGGCCAAATGACACTTTCTTTTCTGAAATCAGCTCAGAAGTGTCAAGTGTCATACAAGAAGGAAGGCTGGCCATAATGACAATGAATCCGCACTTCCTGCCGCCGTTCAAAATCAAACAATTTAGAAGGTACAGGTACTGAATGCTGCTATAGCGCCCCCTTTTGGTGGAATTGCACCAAATTTGACACGCATGGTCTGGGATGGTCTCGAAGACCTCCTGCAAGTTTTGTGAAGATTCCTTAATCGGTCATGAAGTAATGACAATTAGCTGTGAGGCCACGCCCCTCTCAACTTTAACGATCAATATCTCCGAAACTAAAGTAGATTTTCAAAAATGCAAAAAGCACGGTTGTAGAGCTTGCTCCAAAGATGCTTCCTGGAGATTCTAGTGCAAATCGGTCAAACGGTCTAGGAGGAGATGCAAAAAATGTGTTTTCCAAACTTTTCCAAATATCTCAAAAACTTTCCAGGCGGACATTGAGGGTCCTTATGGCAAATTTGTAGAGCAGGTCCACCTGAACATCTGGAAAAAAAAAGTTTGAAAATCGGACCAACGGCGTGGAAGTTAAGGCCTTTAACGTAAAACCATCGATTATAGCGCCACCTTCAGGCCGATTCGAAAAATCTTTTTTGAGCAGCTACCTGCCAACAATATCTGTCATTGGGCCAAATGTCAGGTCTCTACCATTTACCAACTCACGGGAATTTGCGTCGGGGCAGATGAACAATAATAATAATATATTCGGATTTAGAAAAACAATAGGGTTTCAGCCCTTCAGGGCTTGAACCCCTAATAAATGGGAAACGGAAGGTGCGATGGTGATCCCGGGCCTTGTACCGCTACTTTTTCACCCCGAGTCCAACGCCGCCATCCGTGAGTCTCTACGAGTTACGGTTGCGGAGATACGTTGCTGTAGCGCCCCCCATAGGCAAACAATAGCGCCCCCTACAGGCCAAATGACACTTTCTTTTCTGAAATCAGCTCAGAAGTGTCAAGTGTCATACAAGAAGGAAGGCTGGCCATAATGACAATGAATCCGCACTTCCTGCCGCCGTTCAAAATCAAACAATTTAGAAGGTACAGGTACTGAATGCTGCTATAGCGCCCCCTTTTGGTGGAATTGCACCAAATTTGACACGCATGGTCTGGGATGGTCTCCGAAGACCTCCTGCAAGTTTTGTGAAGATTCCTTAATCGGTCATGAAGTAATGACAATTTAGCTGTGAGGCCACGCCCCTCTCAACTTTAACGATCAATATCTCCGAAACTAAAGTAGATTTTCAAAAATGCAAAAAGCACGGTTGTAGAGCTTGCTCCAAAGATGCTTCCTGGAGATTCTAGTGCAAATCGGTCAAACGGTCTAGGAGGAGATGCAAAAAATGTGTTTTCCAAACTTTTCCAAATATCTCAAAAACTTTCCAGGCGGACATTGAGGGTCCTTATGGCAAATTTGTAGAGCAGGTCCACCTGAACATCTGGAAAAAAAAAGTTTGAAAATCGGACCAACGGCGTGGAAGTTAAGGCCTTTAACGTAAAACCATCGATTATAGCGCCACCTTCAGGCCGATTCGAAAAATCTTTTTTGAGCAGCTACCTGCCAACAATATCTGTCATTGGGCCAAATGTCAGGTCTCTACCATTTACCAACTCACGGGAATTTGCGTCGGGGCAGATGAACAATAATAATAATATATTCGGATTTAGAAAAACAATAGGGTTTCAGCCCCTTCAGGGCTTGAACCCCTAATAAATGGAAACGGAAGGTGCGATGGTGATCCCGGGCCTTGTACCGCTACTTTTTCACCCCGAGTCCAACGCCGCCATCCGTGAGTCTCTACGAGTTACGGTTGCGGAGATACGTTGCTGTAGCGCCCCCCATAGGCAAACAATAGCGCCCCCTACAGGCCAAATGACACTTTCTTTTCTGAAATCAGCTCAGAAGTGTCAAGTGTCATACAAGAAGGAAGGCTGGCCATAATGACAATGAATCCGCACTTCCTGCCGCCGTTCAAAATCAAACAATTTAGAAGGTACAGGTACTGAATGCTGCTATAGCGCCCCCTTTTGGTGGAATTGCACCAAATTTGACACGCATGGTCTGGGATGGTCTCCGAAGACTCCTGCAAGTTTTGTGAAGATTCCTTAATCGGTCATGAAGTAATGACAATTTAGCTGTGAGGCCACGCCCCTCTCAACTTTAACGATCAATATCTCGAAACTAAAGTAGATTTTCAAAAATGCAAAAAGCACGGTTGTAGAGCTTGCTCCAAAGATGCTTCCTGGAGATTCTAGTGCAAATCGGTCAAACGGTCTAGGAGGAGATGCAAAAAATGTGTTTTCCAAACTTTTCCAAATATCTCAAAAACTTTCCAGGCGGACATTGAGGGTCCTTATGGCAAATTTGTAGAGCAGGTCCACCTGAACATCTGGAAAAAAAAGTTTGAAAATCGGACCAACGGCGTGGAAGTTAAGGCTTTAACGTAAAACCATCGATTATAGCGCCACCTTCAGGCCGATTCGAAAAATCTTTTTTGAGCAGCTACCTGCCAACAATATCTGTCATTGGGCCAAATGTCAGGTCTCTACCATTTACCAACTCACGGGAATTTGCGTCGGGGCAGATGAACAATAATAATAATATATTCGGATTTAGAAAAACAATAGGGTTTCAGCCCCTTCAGGGCTTGAACCCCTAATAAATGGGAAACGGAAGGTGCGATGGTGATCCGGGCCTTGTACCGCTACTTTTTCACCCCGAGTCCAACGCCGCCATCCGTGAGTCTCTACGAGTTACGGTTGCGGAGATACGTTGCTGTAGCGCCCCCCATAGGCAAACAATAGCGCCCCCTACAGCCAAATGACACTTTCTTTTCTGAAATCAGCTCAGAAGTGTCAAGTGTCATACAAGAAGGAAGGCTGGCCATAATGACAATGAATCCGCACTTCCTGCCGCCGTTCAAAATCAAACAATTTAGAAGGTACAGGTACTGAATGCTGCTATAGCGCCCCCTTTTGGTGGAATTGCACCAAATTTGACACGCATGGTCTGGATGGTCTCCGAAGACCTCCTGCAAGTTTTGTGAAGATTCCTTAATCGGTCATGAAGTAATGACAATTTAGCTGTGAGGCCACGCCCCTCTCAACTTTAACGATCAATATCTCCGAAACTAAAGTAGATTTTCAAAAATGCAAAAAGCACGGTTGTAGAGCTTGCTCCAAAGATGCTTCCTGGAGATTCTAGTGCAAATCGGTCAAACGGTCTAGGAGGAGATGCAAAAAATGTGTTTTCCAAACTTTTCCAAATATCTCAAAAACTTTCCAGGCGGACATTGAGGGTCCTTATGGCAAATTTGTAGAGCAGGTCCACCTGAACATCTGGAAAAAAAAAGTTTGAAAATCGGACCAACGGCGTGGAAGTTAAGGCCTTTAACGTAAAACCATCGATTATAGCGCCACCTTCAGGCCGATTCGAAAAATCTTTTTTGAGCAGCTACCTGCCAACAATATCTGTCATTGGGCCAAATGTCAGGTCTCTACATTTACCAACTCACGGGAATTTGCGTCGGGGCAGATGAACAATAATAATAATATATTCGGATTTAGAAAAACAATAGGGTTTCAGCCCCTTCAGGGCTTGAACCCCTAATAAATGGGAAACGGAAGGTGCGATGGTGATCCCGGGCCTTGTACCGCTACTTTTTCACCCCGAGTCCAACGCCGCCATCCGTGAGTCTCTACGAGTTACGGTTGCGGAGATACGTTGCTGTAGCGCCCCCATAGGCAAACAATAGCGCCCCCTACAGGCCAAATGACACTTTCTTTTCTGAAATCAGCTCAGAAGTGTCAAGTGTCATACAAGAAGGAAGGCTGGCCATATGACAATGAATCCGCACTTCCTGCCGCCGTTCAAAATCAAACAATTTAGAAGGTACAGGTACTGAATGCTGCTATAGCGCCCCCTTTTGGTGGAATTGCACCAAATTTGACACGCATGGTCTGGGATGGTCTCCGAAGACCTCCTGCAAGTTTTGTGAAGATTCCTTAATCGGTCATGAAGTAATGACAATTTAGCTGTGAGGCCACGCCCCTCTCAACTTTAACGATCAATATCTCCGAAACTAAAGTAGATTTTCAAAAATGCAAAAAGCACGGTTGTAGAGCTTGCTCCAAAGATGCTTCCTGGAGATTCTAGTGCAAATCGGTCAAACGGTCTAGGAGGAGATGCAAAAAATGTGTTTTCCAAACTTTTCCAAATATCTCAAAACTTTCCAGGCGGACATTGAGGGTCCTTATGGCAAATTTGTAGAGCAGGTCCACCTGAACATCTGGAAAAAAAAAAGTTTGAAAATCGGACCAACGGCGTGGAAGTTAAGGCCTTTACGTAAAACCATCGATTATAGCGCCACCTTCAGGCCGATTCGAAAAATCTTTTTTGAGCAGCTACCTGCCAACAATATCTGTCATTGGGCCAAATGTCAGGTCTCTACCATTTACCAACTCACGGGAATTTGCGTCGGGGCAGATGAACAATAATAATAATATATTCGGATTTAGAAAAACAATAGGGTTTCAGCCCCTTCAGGCTTGAACCCCTAATAAATGGGAAACGGAAGGTGCGATGGTGATCCCGGGCCTTGTACCGCTACTTTTTCACCCCGAGTCCAACGCCGCCATCCGTGAGTCTCTACGAGTTACGGTTGCGGAGATACGTTGCTGTAGCGCCCCCCATAGGCAAACAATAGCGCCCCCTACAGGCCAAATGACACTTTCTTTTCTGAAATCAGCTCAGAAGTGTCAAGTGTCATACAAGAAGGAAGGCTGGCCATAATGACAATGAATCCGCACTTCCTGCCGCCGTTCAAAATCAAACAATTTAGAAGGTACAGGTACTGAATGCTGCTATAGCGCCCCCTTTTGGTGGAATTGCACCAAATTTGACACGCATGGTCTGGGATGGTCTCCGAAGACCTCCTGCAAGTTTTGTGAAGATTCCTTAATCGGTCATGAAGTAATGACAATTTAGCTGTGAGGCCACGCCCCTCTCAACTTTAACGATCAATATCTCCGAAACTAAAGTAGATTTTCAAAAATGCAAAAAGCACGGTTGTAGAGCTTGCTCCAAAGATGCTTCCTGGAGATTCTAGTGCAAATCGGTCAAACGGTCCTAGGAGGAGATGCAAAAAATGTGTTTTCCAAACTTTTCCAAATATCTCAAAAACTTTCCAGGCGGACATTGAGGGTCCTTATGGCAAATTTGTAGAGCAGTCCACCTGAACATCTGGAAAAAAAAAGTTTGAAAATCGGACAACGGCGTGGAAGTTAAGGCCTTTAACGTAAAACCATCGATTATAGCGCCACCTTCAGGCCGATTCGAAAAATCTTTTTTGAGCAGCTACCTGCCAACAATATCTGTCATTGGGCCAAATGTCAGGTCTCTACCATTTACCAACTCACGGGAATTTGCGTCGGGGCAGATGAACAATAATAATA